>NC_039359.1:158305039-158343715 GCF_003573695.1 Papaver somniferum | reverse complement strand
TTTTTTTTTTTTTTTTTTTTTTTTGAAGCATAAAAATTTATTTAATTCAAGAAGAAATAACACGAGGGTACATTGTACCCATAGAGTCTGCCATTACATTAGGATCAATACACGAAGGTGTTTTGTGATCCGAAGTCAAACGCGCTAATCCACTGCGCTATGCGGTCTTATGGTAGTGGCCATCAGCAGCCATGATGGAATTTATGGTGGAAAAAAAAAATCAAATCAATGTACCTTCTTCAGTCATTGGCTAATGAGCATGGAAAAAAGCATTATGTTTCATTGGTCTTTGGTTCTTTGCATTTGCACATGCATATCAACCTATTGGAGCATCTTTTAGAAGAAACATTTTATTCTGCGTAAGCCATCACGTTGCTGTAAGTAAAGTTAAACACTTCAAATTTAAAACAGTTTAATAGCAATTTAATTAATACTTTAAGCAGAAAATACTCTTCACCTTCTCCATCTTGCTTTTAATTTTTTCCTCTCCATTCCCTTGTGCATTGGCTTTGTTTCAGAAAATCCTAGACTTACAGAGACTGTGAGCTTGAGGCAAACAGAAACAGGTAACCTAAATGATAAAAGTATTATTCTTCCTCTCTATCAGCATGACATGCATAGTTTTTCACTTTTTCTTATTTTGTTCTTAGTGAATTGCTATACATAATTTTCTTTCTTTATGGTTTGTTTTCGTACTTCTTGATTGATTGTTCAACATTTTGTGAGTGTAACTTAGTTACTAGCTTGGGGTTAAATCTTCCTTGATTGATTATGTCTTGTTAAATCTGCCTTGTTGTTGCTTGCCGATTCCTCATAAATATGTAGAATTTGTCACTAATTTTGTGCATTATATAGATGGGGGAAGAAACATTTAAAGCTGTAGTATGGTATAATGGTAAAATTGTCGATCAAGACAGAAACAACCCACGTTATGTTGGTGGCATAGTGAAGTTCATCGATGTAGATCCAAATATAAAGGTGGAGGTATTTCTTTGCACTGTTCGAGACATTTTTGGCATACCCGAAGCAGTTCCTATTACAATGAAGTACCACATTTTCTTTTCTTCGGAGATATCCAAGCTTCTTGATATTACTCCTTATGAGTCGCTAAAGTTCATGCTACCTGGTCTTACACTACATCCCTTCTATGTAGAGGAGAATGTGGTCGAAGATGACATTCACACATACTCGAATGTGCCGAGGTAATTAAGATATCAACTGGCACTACTGCCTACATGAGATTTTTTTTCCGTTATGTTCTAATTAATACATTTAATCTTCAGATGTAGCCGATCTGTTGGATACTCCGGTGCTGTTCAGTCACCTCCAACCGGAGTAGAAATGTAAGTCTATCAGAAATAATTACACTGCTCGTTTAATTCTGCTTTCTGTGGTTGCAGTCCTGTCAAGCCAAGTGCTCATGTACATGTTGATGGTTCTTCGAGCCAAGGACAAAGCAGTTCCCAAGCTCTTGTGCCGAATCCCATTCCCATGAGGTGATGTTACTTTAAATTGGTGCCGCTCTAAATCATGTCCTGATTGCCTGAACAGAGTATATATTGTAATTGACTCTCTATATTTAGGCGCTCCAATAAACGAAGCGCGGCCGACCTAGACGATTCGGTCAATGCAGTAACAGTTGGTGGCCATGTTGGAAGGACTTCTTCTATAAATAGCTCACATGTAAACGACTTGGTTAGTATTCGCAACCGAAAGTTACTAGTTAAGAATAAAAGAGTGGAGACTGGGTATTTCAGTCTGGCGGTGGCACACCTTACCCTGTAAACGGTGTCTCCTATCATAGAGCCAGCATATTGGAAGAGAGGGACACCCAACTACTACTATCTAGGGTTTGACCAAATACTAATAGCCTCGTTGGATGTCACACTAGCGTGTTTGGATACCAGAAACAGAAACGCTTTTGCTTTAGAAGTAGAAGTCAGAATAAAAAACATTTTGCTTCGCGAAAAGTTAATCTTTTTTGTTTTTATAAGTCGTTTTGAAATAACATAGCCAAACTGACTTCTTACTGGAAAAATTCCCGCAAAACTTACGTTTTGACTTCTGGAAACAAGTCAGAAATTAATTTGGATAGACAATTTAGAATAACTCCTAGAAGCAAAAACTTTAGCTCTTTGTTTTGTTTTTGCCTTCTGCTTCTCGAAAAGCAAAAATATTTCTAATTCTGGTATCCTGTATCCAAACGACCTATAAAACGCCGGCCTACTTTATTGAGCATTGTTCACCACGAAATTGATTGCACTGCTGACCTCATATCATGTTATGGCCCCACTAAATAGCCTGAAATTGTCCTAGTTCTTTAGGGGGAAATCTGAAGACCACTGTGTTTGTGGATAGGTCTGTGTGAGATACCACCTATTTATAAACCAGCTATTATTCTGGAACGAAGGGAGTATCAGTTATCCATGTAACCCATTTTTTCATTTGTTGTTTTTCTCGTTTCGTTTTGGTTGGCCCTTCTTAACCCGTCTTGCCCTGTCCTATATAGTTGTACGACTTTTGTCTCAATAGGAGATAGAATTGAATAGAATTCTGAGTGATAGATGAGTTCAAGTTTTCACATACCTTTGTTGATGAAGTTCCACAAGATCCCCTTAGTAATTCTTCGTCTTCAGTTGATGAACGTCGTGAAGTCTAAAGCTCAACTACACATTTATCCTGATCCGAGACGTAGTTATAAGATACTAGAAATCAAGACTTATAATTTTGACAACTAAACTTGAAAAACAAGCTTGAGATAGAAACGCTTGCGAGTTTGACCGAGCAGTGCTCTACCAATATATATATCTGAGTTTCATAAATATAGGAAAGGTTGGTGAACCAGTTCGCAATCCGTGAGTTTAGTTAGGAACGGTTCACAGACTATTGTGAACTGAATTCTTGAATTTGCTACTTTAGGCTAGCAGTTGGATAACTCGGTTCACGAACCGTGGTCAACTGAGTTCGGTAGTACTGTAGGGTTGGCGAACCCGGTTCAAGAACCTTTGCACCCTGACTCGTGAACATGCCTTATGGTTCACGAACCGTTGTACCAACTGTCCCAGCAGATCTTATGAGATGCTTTAAAGACTTATTTTTTAGATATGTTTAGCATTGCTAGAAATCTCTCAAGCACTTCTAAGACTTCATTGGTAACATGATAGACGCATTTATGTGTCTAATATAGCTCATTTGTATATATTGTTAGTGCTCGATATTGTACTTATTTGGTTATTTTATTTATTTGTAGGTGTTTTTGGAAGAATAAGGCTTTGTGGCGAAATTGGCTAAAAATGCGGCATTTGGACCTCCGTTGATAACTACCAGAAGCGCCCCAGAAGTATGTTGGAGACACCCCAGAAGTATGTTGGAGGAACCCCGAAAAAGTGCGGAAAATGGCCCAGAGGACACTTGCTATACGGACCCTTGATTTTGGATAAGGGGTAACCTAATTACTAAGGGGTGACCTATCTCCAGGCAGCTGCTAAAGGGACACCGGAACTGGATAGGGGGAGGTCATCTTCAAAGTTTCAAAACTGGATTTTGGCGGGAAAAAAAAAGGCAGCAGCGTCAACAGTTTTGGTCAAGGATTTGAGCGACCTAGGAGGCGATTCAATGGTCAAATTTGGTACCCACGGACTCTACAAGACATAAGGGACCTGTTAGAAGCGATTAGACCCATCTAATTGGGTTGGATAAGTCATAAAATCCACACAAAGTCAAGACAGTGCACACGGTCCCTGTTTAGGGTTTTGAATTGGTTTGAAAGATTTGGGAGAGATTCTTGCGTGGGATATACTTCAAAACAGTTGAGTCCAAGTGAGAGAATATATTTGAGTCGAGAGAATAGCTAAAAACAGCCTGGAACACAACAAGAAGAGGATTATTCTTCAAACAACCCGTAAAGAATAATCGAGATTTCCAAGGGGTTTGATCGAGTTTCAAGGTGATTCAAAGCCTATAAATAGTTGGGTTTAAGTCATAGAAGGTTTGGAAACCCTGAGGAGAGAGAGTTCAGAGCCGAAACGAGGAAGATACCATTGATTTTTGCTGCTGCTGTTCGAGGAGGAAGAAGAGGAAGAACAGACCTGCTAAGGCAGTCGTTCTTCATCGGTCTTAAAACCAGAAACGTGTGTCGCTGTTTACAGCACACGATTTGTATCGTTCTTTCCAGCAGCTTACACCCTGTGTCGCTATTTACAGCACTTTAGTTCTATCGTTTCTTCTCAGCACTTACACCATTTGTAACAGTGACGCTGTAACACTTCTACAGCGTTGCTAATTCCTATTTCATCAATAAAAACACCTATTTTGGCCATGAATTTATCTTGTGAGTGTGTTTTTGGGATGAGGAGCTAAACCCAATCCAAGGGGTGACAGAGGAAGCCATTCTCATAATAATTATGTGGTAATCTCTATTTTATTAATTTATGCAATATTTTTATATGATTAATTGCATTGGTAAAAATGATTTAAATGGTTTTTATTAATCAATTGTGTTTTCCCTTGATAATGCATGCTTAGTTTTAGACTCTTGATGCATTATACTTGTGATTAACATCTGATTTTTTGGAAAATCTGCTTTTGGCAATATTAAGAATCAACCCAATTATTTAAATTGCATAGTAAAAAATATTAGATCACATAAGTATTGTTGAATGGTGGAATCTTAACCCCTATTTCTCCATAAAATTTTACGTCAGTTTGCTATTTCCCTAAATTTTATTTAAATCTAGAAATTTTGTTACCTTCACAAGTCTGAAAAGACCCAGTTATTACCACTACTACAATCACTATTTGAAAACCAACATAACACCAACACTTGCGTGTGTGAAGCATGATTAAACTCTTAGGTGTTTAAATGAAATTCAAATTGTTTTAGTTCTTTGGCATACTTTCAAAATCGAACAATAATTATACACGGTTCCAAAACGTGTCCATAGTGTATATACTTTAATTATATTTTCAAGAAAAAAAAGTGTTTGCTTGATTCCCATGTTATCTTAGCTTGAATTTTAAGCAACCCTTGGTATTTGAAAAATATATATATATATATATATATATATAGATGGTCTTTCAACTGAGCAATTTAATCCCTGACACTTAGTGTCCTAGTTGATTCTATAGTCGTCTTATTTAGACCTAGGTTTTCTCTGAGAAACATAATTAGGTTGACAACTTAAAGACCTTACTTTTGGGATTCGTGAAGCCAAGTCCGACTATCTTGACCTTGACTCGTGTATTCTGATCTTGATTTTATGTTATTGAGGTTTTCTTAATCTCTTTGAGGAAAGATCGATAGTAATCGTAAAGTTCTCTTCGTCTCATACTTTGTGATTTCTCAAAATAGACGTCTGAAAACTTATATCTTAATTGATCTTTTGAAGATTGTTCTTAAGAGATGGTTAAGATCGTAAGTTCAGAATTTGTAAGGTTTACTCACCTTGATCTTTGATCTAAACAGAAATCAAATATTCATATATGTTATAGGAATATTGGTACCAAAAGTCTTCACTTCGGGTGAAGTAACTCTTAGGATGTAAAAGAAATCATCTAAGGGAATCACTTGCGTAGATCCTTACGAGGTTCAAGAGACGTAAGGAGCGCGACTATAACTTAATCGCTTGGAGGGAGGATTCAGTCTTAACTACATTAATTCCAGTCCAAAATGTGATAGTAGTCTAGTGTCTATACCGGTAATACAGTTTGGTGTTCAAATTTGGACGAGGTCCCGGAGTTTTTATGCAGTTCTGATTTCCTCGTTAACGAAACTTCAGGTGTCTTGCGTTTTTCCTTTTGGCATTATATTATCTATCTTTATAATTGGATTTACGCAAAGAATCACCTTGAACAAAGAATCTTAATTTGTAGATTTTGAACTATGAAGTGATTCGATACATCCTCGGATTTGTTCTGTCAAATGTTTGGTTTCGGTATTCCTTCAGTTGAAACACAATGGGTATTAGTCATAACACACACACCACCACCACTGGATATATAGTATGTTTCTTAATTTGGCTTAACATCTATTTTGCTTCTGCACAGGGTGCTTATGTATGCATTGAGCATCTAATTCTGATACATGTTGGGAGTCAAATACCTGTAGTCTTGGAGTAAAGAGGTAGAAATAAAAATGTACTATTGCTAAATTTCTTTTCTGTGATGCCTTTGGATTCATATACTCTTTTTTGTGGGGCTTGCTTGCTTATCACTTTTATAGAGCTGATTAATTGTTAATTGTTTGGAAGCTGAAACTGTACAATAAAATAATGAGATGCGTAACTAATGGTTCCCGGATTTGATTCAGAGAAGTGGGTATTTGCAAATGAATGGTTTACAGGGGCTGACAAGTTGACCCAAGTTGGCAATGCAACAATCAGTTTTGAACCAACGGGAATAGCCCAATTGTCCAAGGGTCGAGCTCCCAATTGAACCAACAGGAATAACCCAGTTGGCCAAGGGTCGAGCTCCCAAGTTATGGGTTACTAGGGAGTTCGAAGACGTTGATCGTGTCAAAAGAAAAAATAACCGGTTTTACAAAGAGTGTTGCAGTAACTCAAAGTCCATCTACGTGTATTCCTTAATCATTAGTATCATTTTGCTAATTCTCTAGTTCGCTTCTGCTTATTCAAGTTTAAATGCCAACCAGGTGGTAATAATATCTTATAACCCCATAACACATTTAAAATTTCGCATTTCTCAATTAATAATGATATTTCTTTTTGATGTTATTGAATGCAGAACAGGATCATTACAATTAAAGAGATGAAGTGCAGGGTTAAAGACTCATTAGCTGAACAAGCGGGAGAGAAAATACACGAGGGCATTGCAAAAAGTCATAGAACTGTCTGATAGTGCAAAGCAAAATCAGGAGAATTACTCGACAAGATGAAAAAGAACTGTCGGCACCATAATCTATCTCGACATGTGGCAGATGATTAGAATCGAAATAAGATACTATCAATCAACGACATACACCGTAACAACTGCAAGACTGCTTCAGTCTTATAAGCTAAGGACAGTCCTAGAGCTCAACTTTCCCGAATAAGCCAAAGCGATTAGGTTGAATGGGGGATCCTTTTTCTGTTCTTACTATCTTAAACTCACTGAACTTCAAGAATGTAGATCTTTCGATGTAACCGAACAACCATGAATAAACACTTCTACGCTCTTTTACCCATGGATGTAGACACTTCATTGTCGAACCACGTGCTTTTCTTATCTTTTATTTACTTTCTCTGCAACTTACTCTTGTCTTATTATTTCAATTTGTATCTTGAGTTTGTTATTTTTTTCATCATTTGATTCAATTGGATGTGTTGTTTGATAAATGATAGTCACTGTTTTGCATTAGAAACAAGCTACGGGTAAAGAATTTATTTTACATGTTCCGAATCTATTATATTTTAAGCTTTTTACTAATTTTGTGAATTTGATCTCCTATTTTCCTATTTCTTCACTTGATTTGTTAAATAAATTAATTCTCCTATAAATTATCAGTCCTTTTACCTGAGATTTCTTTTGATTCGTTGTTTTCAAATGGAAAGTTTGCATGGGAACCACCCAAAATATAACGAGTACCAAAAATCCCACGTATTATCTTTTAAAGCTTTTTCAAATTTTTCTGAATTTGGTTTTCATGGAGAAAACCCCTTCTTTTTCCCATTTTTGTAAGATCAGTGGGGGACTCTTGCTTTCCTATGTTTATTTCCTAAATTTTCAATTGATGTTTATCTTAATTCAAGGATATGTACTTGCGCAACGTTTATTTTTCTTGCCTTGTACGAATTTCTGAAAGTGCTTTTAACATGTTTGCGCAAATCATTCAATGGATCATTTTTATGAACTTGTTTCCTGTGTAACTATGAAATCTATTCGAAATTTTTTCAAATGGAAAGTTTGCTTGGGTACTACCAAAAATCTAACGAATACCATCTAAAAACCATTCGAAATTAACTCGCGAAAACTCAATATTTATGATATGGTGGAACGAGTTGAACCAATATTATCTGTGGAAGACACAACACGCATTTAAGGAGGTTAAGACCGGAGGCTAGTAGTAGCACAACTAGTACATTGTAACTAGTTATTACAGTAATTTAGGATTTTCCCACAGTACCAATTCACGACATGAAAGCACCTGAAGTACAGTTAATCCGACGTGTATCTCAAATCCGAAGACGACAATGCAACTCTGGTCCTCTATTTCGATGATGCAGACCAGCTCCATTCCGATGATAGTTTCGGTCTAGTACAATGTTGCGGTAAAGCTGCTATGTAATCGCAGCGTAGCCTAAATCAATGTTGCTGCGAAGCCGTTATGTAACCACAGTGCAACCCATCTCAATATTGTTGTAAAGAGTCTATGCAACCGCAGCGTAACGCCATCAATGCTCACGTCAAACAGCTCAAGTGACTACGCTTGCATCCGCCGCTCAAGTGACCGGGGGAGGCTTCCATAAGAAAGATATACCCAACATGGCATGCCTACGATAGCTCGCCGGAACATGTGTTTTATACAATATAATTGGGAGATACTCCCACAAATTGGGGTATAATGTTATACCACTGCTCGGACGAACTCTAAAGCGTTGCTATCTCAAGCTTGTTTGTCAAGTTTAGTTGTCAAAACTATAAGTCTTTATTTTTAGTCTACTAATAGTTATGTCTCGGATTAAGATAGAATGTGTAATTGAGCTTTAGACTTCACGGCGTTCATCGATTGAAGATGAAGAACTACTAAGGAGAGCTTGTGGAACTTCATCAACAAAAGGTATATGGAGACATGAACTCATCTATCACTCAGAAGTCTATTCCATTATATCTCCTATTGAGACAAAGTCGTGTAGCTATATAGACTTTACATTATACACATTTGATATTTCGAGTTGAGTTTAACTCGCTTATATGTTTCTCGAAATATGTGTTGGAAAGCTTTTTGTTTTAACTACGTTCATCATTATTCTTGACGAAAGTCAAAAGATGATCATGTGAAAATCTCCTGGTAACATCATACATGATTTGTATGAGACAATCATTTGATATAGACTCAGAATGTTTCGTATTGATCATTCGATCACTCGAAAATTGCTTATAAACTAATAGTTTGTGTGAGACATCTATTGTCGTCTTCTAAGAATGTTTCAATGATTGAAATAAGAGTTTCGAACAATTAATCATTGTCTGGATATAGCACAGTATGCATAGACGTATGCAAACTATTATAAAAGTGATTCAGGTCTGGGAACCAAGTATGCAAACTCGTATGCGAACAATTTTAACTATTAAAGTCCGGGAACTAAGTTTGCGTACCCGTTTGCAAACTTATTCACCTGAGTTTGGTCCGGAACGACAGTATGCATACTCGTTTGCGAATGTCGGAAAGGATCAAGTCCAGAACTTAAGTTTGCGTACCTGTTTGCAAACTTATGTGGTTAAGTTATAAAATCAGCTAAGTATGTTTTCATACTCATGAACAAATACATTTATGAATTGAGGAATGCAATCTTTGCAAACCGTGTCTAAAATGTTCATTAACTTATTCTTTATCAATCTGATTTTGCTTCAATTATGTCTATGAGAATATAAACAATTGAACAACTCCATGATTAACACAATTAGATTCATTTGAGTATCATTTAATCTAGAAGTGTTAAGATGAACATGGTTAATGTTAGAGCACTGCTCGGTCGAACTCGCATGCGTTGCTATCTCAAGTATGTTTGTCAATGTTAGTGATCAAAACTATAAGTCTTGATTTCTAGCCTATTTATAGATGTCTCGGACTAGGACATAGATAGTGTAGTTGAGCTTAGATTTCACAGAGTTCATCATTTGAAGACGAAGAACTACTAAGGGGAGCTTGTGGAACTTCTTCGACAAAAGGTATGTGGAGACTTGAACTCATCTATCACTTGGAAAGTCTATTTATACTATCTCTTATATTGAGACATAAGTCGTACTACGATATAGTTTTCTCTATACACATTTGATATGAGAGTAATCATATGGCTAACCCTGGTTAACTATTTGTGAACCAACATGGTGTACACGTTTATGTACGGTTACATAAACCTAAATGAGGGTACATTTCATTTGTGTGTAACAAGCTAAGTTCGATCTAACGGTTGAAAGATATTAGCTTGGTTGAATCAGGTTTTTCATCTAACGATGGTTATTGAATGCTTTATTACCAAGGTAACTTGGATTCCAAACCCTGATTTGAAAACTATATAAAGGAGAACTCTAGCAACTGGGAAACCTAATCCCCACACCTCCTGCGTATTACTAGTTGCATTACTAGAGTCGATTCTCCTTTAACCTTAGGTTTATTCTCGAACCCTGTAGGTTAACGACTTGAAGACTTCATTGGGATTGTGAAGCCAGACCCAACTATTATATTTGTGCTTGCGTGATCTGATCTTTTTGTTTCTGTCGTGTTGAGTACAATTGAAATAATTGGCTCGAGATTTTACATCTCCGATAGGCAAGATAGAACAGTAATCACAAACACCTTCGTCTCATCATTTGTGATTCCACAATAACTTGTTTGGCTAGTCGATTAATTTTATTGTGAGGTGATTGATAATACTAGGCTGTTCTTCAGGAATATAAGTCCGGTTTATCAATTGGTTCATGTTCACCTTGATTTATCAAAAATCGGAACAAAAACTCTTGGGTATTTCTGTGGGAGACAGATTTATTCAATCATATAGACTTTTCTGTGTGAGACATATTTTTCTATCAAGTCTTCGACTTTGGGTCGTATCAACTCTTGGTTAGGAATCAAGTGCGTCGTATCCTGCTGGGATCAGAGACGTAAGGAGCGCAACTGTACCTTGAATCAATGTGAGATTGATCAGGGTTCAACTACAGTCCAGTCTTAAGTTAATTGGTAGTAGGCTAGTGTCTGTAGCGGCTTAATACAGTGTGGTGTTCAATCTGGACTAGGTCCTGGGGTTTTACTGCATTTGCGGTTTCCTCGTTAACAAAATTCTGGTGTCTGTGTTATTTCTTTTCCGCATTATATTTTGTTGTATCATTGAAATATCACAAGTTGTGCGTTAAGAACAATCAATTAGAATATCCAACCTTGGGTTGTTGATTTACATTGATTGACACTTGAACATTGGTCTTTGCTACCGTTCAAGTACTTCCTATTATATTTAATCGGGCTCGCAGATTTCTATTTGCTGATTGCGGATTGAATTAAGAGTGATATTAAACTCTTTGATATACTTTATTCTAGATTGAGTCTGACTGTCTAGTTGATTCTATATAAAGTGTATTGGAGTAAGTCCTCTCAGATTGCCAAACGAATTATTGGGTATGGTTGTTAGACCCCCGCATTTTCAATTGGTATCAGAGCAGGCAAACACATTAAAGACCTTACGAGTCCGTGTTTGTAGCGATCTGATATGGACAGAGGTGTTATATCTATAAACGTACCACCAATCTTCGATGTCTCAAATTACTTATTGTGGAAATTTGCTATGTGTGCCTTTCTTCAAGCGCGTGATTTTCAATCATGGGTTTGTGTAGTTAATGGCTATGAGGCTCCCGTTGTGGCAATAGTTAATGCAACCGTTCCAAAGAACATTGGTGCATACGATGCTGTAGAGATACTTGTTGCAAAGCAAAACTCCGACGGTTTGAATGCCATCATACATGCCATTACCCCAGATCTTCAACACCATGTGACTACGTGTACTCGGTCTAAAGATGCTTGAGATATCTTAAAAACCGTATTTGAAGGAAATACCGGTGAAAAGGAAGATAAGATTCAAAACCTTAATTCCGATTGGGAAAACCTTCGTATGGCAGGTGAAGATTCATTTGATGAGTTTAATCACAAAGTGTCCAAAATTGTTAATGCATCTTTCGCATTGGGTAAGACTATTCCTGAAAAGGATATTGTGATGAAAATTCTCAGATCGCTGTCATCTAGATATGATTCTAAGAAGCATGCCATCGTTGAAGGAAATAACCTTGATGCTCTCTCCATAAATACGCTGGTTGGAAAGCTAAAGATCTTTGATCATGGGCATACATCCAAAGTTGGAAAGGATGTTTCCTTCAAAGCACAAAGGCACACTAAATTACTTGACAAAAGTAAAAGTATTTATGTCTCTAAGGATGATCTTTCTGAGACTGATTCATCAGATGAAGATCTCGACAAATCAGTCTTTATGATCACAAGACAGTTTAGAGATCTTTTATTGAAGAGAAGTAAACGGTTCTCCAGAGACAAACCTAAGTTGTCGGTTAAACCTCACATTCGCATTCCTCCTAAAAACAGGGATGTTGACGAGGCTGATGATGAGGATATGCCCCAGTGCTTTAGGTGTAAAGGTTTTGGTCATTTTGCGAATGAGTGTCTGAACCGTAGAAAATACACTGGAAACAAAGGTCTTGCTGCAACCCTTGATGAAATGTCTGATCAATATGATTCCAATGAAGACGAAAAATCAAGTGTTGCAATTCTTTGTGAAGATGTTGATTTTGATAATTGTAGAAATACATACATCAATATTGATATCCTTCCAGAAGAAAACTCAACCAATCTGGAAGAAGAATTAACCTTTCTGTTGGAAACTCTATGTCTGATTTTTCAGGTTCCACTTGTGCCTAGAAGCTTGCACATCTCGTGTGTCTGAATCATCTTATCCATGGACATGTTCTTATTGTTCACTCAAGGGTCATGAACTTTCGAAGTATTACAAATATAAACACAAGATGAGACATGTCAAGAGACTCCAACGAAGAGAAAATCGCCTAGCAAACAAGCTCAAACTTGTTCAAAAAACCGCTGAGGTATGTAAGATTTTATCCTCTTCAAAGAAGTTGGGTCCAAATATAAGTCAAGACCACTAGAGAAAAGAGTATGGTCTAAACAATTTGATAGACATGGATCTATGAATTCCTTTCAAAGAGGAAATGGTGGACAAATTGTTGTTCACCACAACAAAACTTGATTGTGTTATTTTAGTGCATCTTGTCTCATGAGCCTGATCAAAAAGAGACAAGATTGTGCACACCTCAGGCTTAAAAGAAAAAAAAAACTTTTGTTTTTTTTTTGTTTTCTTAGTTTTGTTGTATGTTTCGGAATTCTTTCATGTCTAATTGATATTGGAAGGGACTTCCCTGTGCATTCAATAAAAGAGGGTTATTCTTTCAATTTCACTCTCTTCAGGGTCGTGAATTGAGTGTGTGCGAACCTATGTGGTTAAAAGGTTCAGTAACCCTACATTCCTTTTTCCTCTATGAAACTCTATTCATCTTAAGAATGCATGTTGAGTTTAAATTGTGATTTCCTCTCACAAACCCATACAAGTATGGAGACTCCAAGCATCATATGTTCTGATGGAAAAGATGTTAATATGATTGTTAAGCCATCAATCATGAAGGAAAAGGAAAAATCTCCGTTACCTCCAACTTTGAAAAGAAAAGGAAGGAATGTGAGGAAGCCAAGAGTTGTTCCTTCAAATTCTCAGAAGTTTTCTGATGTTCTTGAAGAGTTGAAGGAAGCAAGGAAGGAGATTCAACAAATAAAGGCTTCTGTTATGAGAACTCTCGAAATTCAGAAGGCCCTGATTCGACATCATCAGCCTAGAAGGTTTGTTGGAATTGACTCCTTTCTCCATGAACCTTATGTTTCCATGGCTGTTGACGAAAAGGAGTTCGGGGACGATAAAGAATTCTTCAGAGGTCTCAATGTCTAGTAAATATTTTTTTAATATTTTTAGAAGAATAACTAGGGTTTGGAATATCTATTATTGTGAGTACACATAGCTATATCCAACGATTTTCATCTTCTATGTTTTTAGATTTATTTACTTAAATTCTAAGTGTTTGGAAGATGATTTTTGCAATTTTAACCTTTATGATTTTATATATTGCAAACTGTTATGGGATATGTTTTTTACGTCCGTGAACCTGTGACTGTCCCATACTTGTTCAAAAGTTATCTCTATTATGTCGGTATGAATGTATTGATAGAAGATAGAATGAACTTTTGACATTACAAAAGCTAAAGCCTTTTATGTCATTGTTTTGATGGAAGAAAGGATAAAACTTTTGTTTACAAGGATTAGGTCTATTATATGTCATTGTGCAAATAGTGATGGAAAATAGAATGAATCCTTGTCTATTCCGCAGTATTGGTCGATCTCTGATTTACATTTTTGTGCACATACTGTGTTGCTTTGTAAGGTTCCTTATGTTTGAGCATGACCAACTAAATTTATCATTCTCTTTTGGTTATTTTAGTTGTTGCTCCGTAAGTTCTCTTATGTCGAGCATGACCAATTGAATTGATCACTTTTTGTGGTTAATTTAGTTGTGTAATTCCAATTTGAATTAATTATGAGTTTTCTTGTGATTAATTTAATTGTGCATTTCGATTGGATTAATCGTAAATTCTTTTATGGATGATTCAATTGAATACTTTGGATTCAAATTCATATTTTCATATGATTTGATTTTGTCCAAAGAAATCCTTATTTTCTTGTGAAAGTAAGGTCGCCTTTGTTGTTCTTTCGGGAATGACATTTTATGAGGGAGAGTTCATTTTGAACTTGTACTTAATTGCCAAATCTTTGTGGGGAGTGCGGCTGTGGAATATTAGGGGTTATTTTGTATCTTTATAAACTCCTTAATGAATACACTAGGCTTCGGCTTTATGATGGCATCTAAATAAGTTGATATGGTATTCTCTTTTGGTCATGAACTATCTATGTAAAAATTTCATGAGGATCCCACTAATTTTCGTACATTTGCCAATTTATATTGAAAAAAAGGGGGAGAATTAATGTGTAGTGTGATACTACAAATACATATGGTTTACGAATCATTATGCAAGGGGGAGCGGTTTTCATGTTGAGATGAAGTATTGACTAAGGGGTAGTGATACATATCACCATAATATTGTTGTCAAAGTTGTGATACAATTGGACTTTGATGCTGTGTAATAATACTATGACACTGTATAACAATGATTGAGAACATTTTGTTTTCTCATTTTTATCGCTACGGATCTTCAACAACTATGATGCTGAACTTACAACCTTTAGGATCATGGAGTACTTGGAAGTGACGAAGATTTCGAGTTGCGTTGAAGATGCCAAGGAGATCAAGCATTTGGATGAGAATCTACAATTTCTATCTATTTTGTAATCCATATGTATTGATAGTTTTGTCACTAAAATTGACAAAGGGGGAGATTGTTAGAGCACTGCTCGGTCGAACTCGCATGCGTTGCTATCTCAAGTATGTTTGTCAATGTTAGTGATCAAAACTATAAGTCTTGATTTCTAGCCTATTTATAGATATCTCGGACTAGGACATAGATAGTGTAGTTGAGCTTAGATTTCACAGAGTTCATCATTTGAAGACGAAGAACTACTAAGGGGAGCTTGTGGAACTTCTTAGACAAAAGGTATGTGGAGACTTGAACTCATCTATCACTTGGAAAGTCTATTTATACTATCTCATATATTGAGACATAAGTCGTGTTACGATATAGTTTTCTCTATACACATTTGAGATTTCGAGCTGAGTATATCTCGCTAACATATTTTTCGAAATATGTGTTGGTAAGCTTTCGCTTCGACCAAGTTCATCTTATATCACCAGAAAATTGCCGAGTAACATCTTACATGGTTTGTGTGATACAATCATTTGATGTAGGCTTGGAATGTTTCGATAATAATTATTTCAATATCTTGAAAATTGCTTTGGTGCTAATAGTGTGTGAAAACGGCTATTATCATTATAGAAGAATGTTTCAATGATTGAAATAAAGAGTTGAGAATGTAACCATGTTTGGATATAAGCATATATAGTGTCTTCGCACATTGGTGTATAAATCCACAAACTGGGAACCAAGTATATGCATATGTGTGTATACCAAATTGGTGAAGGAGACAAGATAGGTATGCGTACCTGTACGCATACTAGCGGAAGTTTTCAAGCCGAAAATATCTGCTGAGTTTGGGAATTACAAACTCTAAACTAGTCACCTTAAGTATACGTACCCATACACATACTGGTGGAAGTTTTTGAACAAAAAATTTCCGCTGAGTTTGGAAACTTAACAAACTCAAATCTGGTTGCTTAAGTACGCATATCCGTACACATACTTAAGCTGGTTACTTTGTCAAATCGGTCAATTCATGGACTTAAACATTTAAATCATAAGGAATGCAATCTTTTCAAGCCGTGGCTATAATTTTCATGATTGATTCAAGTGAATCAAACCGATTTGGTTTCAATTGTGTTTTCTATAACAATTGAACAACTCTTTAACTAGTTTCATTTGAGTCATTTGAACTAGTTATGGTTGAGATGAATAAGGTTGATATGAGAGTAATCATATGGATAACCTTGGTTAACTATTTGTGAACCAACATGGTGTACATGTTTAGGTACGGTTACATAAACCTAAATGAGGGTACATTTCATCTGTGTGTAACAAGCTAAGTTCAATCTAACGGTTGAAAGATATTAGCTTGGTTGAATCAGGTTTTTCATCTAACGATGGTTATTGAATGCTTTATTACCAAGGTAACTTGGATTGCAAACCCTGATTTGAAAACTATATAAAGGAGAACTCTAGCAACTGGGAAACCTAATCCTCACACCTCATGCGTATTACTAGTTGCATTACTAGAGTCGATTCTCCTTTAACCTTAGGTTTATTCTCGAACCCTGTAGGTTAACGACTTGAAGACTTCATTGGGATTGTGAAGCCAGACCCAACTATTATATTTGTGCTTGCGTGATCTGATCTTGCTGTTTCTGTCGTGTTGAGTACAATTGAAATAATTGGCTCGCGATTTTACATCTCTGATAGGCAAGATAGAACAGTAATCACAAACACATTCGTCTCATCGTTTGTGATTCCACAATAACTTGTTTGGGTGGTCGATTAATTTTATTGTGAGGTGATTGATAATACTAGGTTGTTCTTCGGGAATATAAGTCCGGTTTATCAATTGGTTCATGTTGACCTTGATTTATCAAAAGACGGAACAAAAACTCTTGGGTATTTCTGTGGGAAATAGATTTATTCAATCCTATAGACTTTTCTGTGTGAGACTGAAAAGGCGAGGGTAACCAAATATACCTCAAGCTAAAACTTTTCCTACCTATAAGTCCTTTCTCCGAAAGTGATTGTCTATGGACCGAGTCGAGACAATGCAACAAATTGGTTCACACTTCGTGTGATCGTCTATGGATACGAGATCGAGACAATACAACAACGAAGTATGTTTACTTGATAAAAGGTTCAGACTTAACCGAACGCAATAGGATTACTATCAAGTAAATAGTAATTAACGTTTGTGTAATTTACTTTAAATTATAATAACAAACAATTATAATTGCGTAAAATAAAAGTAAATGACACAACAAGATTTTGTTAACGAGGAAACCGCAAATGCAGAAAAACCCCGGGACCTTGTCCATAATTGAATACTCTCAGGATTAAACCGTTATACAAAATCAAACCAACTTCGTATAGTTGAGACCAAGCAACTAAACCTATAGTTCACCTAGTTCCGTCTGTATTCCCACGCCTCCAACTTATGAATAAGTCAGGTACTTGGAACAATTCCTTTGGTTCGTATTCCAAACAGTAAAGGAACAACAAATATGTTTGGTAGCAACTTTCTTCAACCAAGTGATATGAGTTCGACAAAAGCTCTTCTGTTTATCTCAATAAAATCTTTCGTCAGGTTCTAAGATCTATCTTATTATCAACTACCAAAGGTAATTGTTAAGATTTTGCAATCAATACTTTTAATCATAAACAATTGTATTGATTCCGATCTACACAACTAATCAATCTAATCTACCACAAGGATCAACCGATTATAGTTGGATCCTCTATACCGAAACAAGTATTGTGCACACCAAAGGTTATGAACCCCAAATCAGAAATCTTTAATATCTTCTTTGTCTTCAAATCTTCTTAGATCTTCAATAAACACCCGCACACAAAAACTTGAATCTCTTGTGATCAATCACGCACAGAACGGAGTTTGTTTACAATGGATTATCACAAGACGTCTTTAGATCTACAAACATTCTAAAGATCCCTGTCGAAACTTCGATCTAGTTTGAGTGAATCTTATATCAGAAGAGAAGATTCTCAAGCATAAACAAACTAGGTGCAATCAAAGTTCAACCACGTCAATCAAATCAATCGAAAACAAAAGATAAACCGCAATTATCTAGTTTCCCACCAACGGTACTAATAGAGATTCTCAATCCCAAAGAAGACTTTAAACTGAGCGGTCGTAAGAGATTTCACCTAATTAGGTTTCTCTCCTCTCCGAATAGGCGGCTTCACCAGTAACAACATAACCGAGGAAGTTTGCTGTCACGAAGGATTAGTTTGCTAGAAATGCAAACTTCAAGTATTTATAGACAAGGAAGTTTGGACACCAAGGAATTTCCAAAACCGAAAATATTCTCAACATATGCAATATATTTCGAATTCGGTTTCCATAATTCCTGGAAATGCTCTGCCAAAATATTGACCGAAAATCTCTTTGGAAAATCTTCAACTAGTAAATGTACATTACTAATTCTCATTTTCCTAAAATAAAATTAATAACCTTAAATAAAAGATTCTTAACTTATTTATCTTTCGATCCGGGATTTTCTTCCTTTAGCTATTAAGGAATAACTTTGAACAATAAAAGATAAACATTACCGCACGTGTTCAAAGTATGTCAACATCCTTACTTTATAAGTCCTATTTCATACTTACAACCTTGAAACCGATTTGCCACACTTCCAGACAAGTTTAGAATTGGTTCATTTGACTTTCAAGAACTATGTGATTGATCAAGAACACTCAATCACAAATCATGGGTTTAACGGTTCGACCAAAACAAGTTTCGGTTCTACCTCCATGTGACAATTGTGCATAGTCACAGTAGCTTTCCAAAATTCGGTTGACTAGGTACTAAGATTGGTTCCCCACATATATATGGTATCTAACTTTTATGTGTTTCACATGTCCATAGGATCGGTTCCCCTTTGCCTAAAAACGTGTTGCACATGTCCATAGGATCGGTTACCCTTTCTGCTAAAAACTTGATGCACCTCATACAATGATCGATTCCCCTTTCTGATGTGTTGCACCTCTTACTAGGATCGGTTCCCCTTTACCCAGATTTGGTCATACACAAAATCACAAACTCGATCATACCATCTCAGGTGATTACTTAAGATCGGTTTCACTAATAAAAGTCATACCAATACATAAGTCAGGCCTTGAATAGTTTTACCAAGAACACAAACAAGTCATGAGCCGTTATAGATATGCAATGAATAACAAAACCTGAAAAAGCGGGGTTCTAACAACCACACCCAATATTTTCGATTAGCAATCTGTATGGACTAACTCCAATATACTTTCTAGAGAATCAACTAGACAGTCAGACTCAATCTAGAGAAAAGTATATCGAGGAGTTAATATCTCATTCTCTTGATTTGATTTTTACTCAATCAAATAGAAATCTGCGAGTCTTTATTAAATACAAGGATAATAAACTTGGATGGTACCAAATACCAATATCCAAGGATCAATAAATTTCCAATCAAACAACCAAAGGTTGGATTTCACAATTGATCGATACAAACGCATAACCTGTGATATTTCAATTATATAACAAAATATAATGTGGAATAGAAATAACACAGACACTAGAAATTTTTTTAATGAGGAAACCGCAAATGCAGAAAAACCCCGGGACCTAGTCCAGATTGAATACCACACTGTATTAAGCCGCTACAGACACTAGCCTACTACAAACTAACTTCGGTCTGGACTGTAGTTGAACCCTAATCAATATCACACTGATTCAACGTATATTTGTGCTCCTTACGTCTCTGATCCCAGCAGGATACTACGCACTTGATTCCCTTCGCTGATCTCACCCACAACCAAGAGTTTCTACGACCCAAAGTCGAAGACTTTAATAAACAAATCTGTATCACACAGAAAAGTCTACGATGATAGATAAATCTGTCTCCGACAGATAAACCTATGAGTTTTGTCCCGTCTTTTGATAAAATCAAGGTGAACATGAACCAATTGATAACCCGGACTTATATTCCCGAAGAATAGTCTAGAATTATCAATCACCTCACTATAATCTAAATAGTATGGTAGCGAAACTAGATATTGAGGAATCACAAATGATGAGACGAAGATGTTTGTGATTTCTTTTTATCTTGCCCTATCGGAGATATAATCTCAAGCCAATCTTACAATTCAACTCGTGCGATATAAAATGACAAGATCAGATCGTTCAACTACAAGAGAAGTAGTTTCGTCTGGCTTCACAATCCCAATGAAGTCTTTTAGTCGTTAACCTACAGGGCCTCGAGAAGAAACCAACGGTTAAAGGAGAATCGACTCTAGCAAACCAACTAGTATCACACAGGAGGTGTGGGGATTAGTTTTTCCAGTTGGTAGACGTGTCCCTTATATAGTTTTCAAATCAGGGTTTGCAATCCAAGTTTCCTTGGTAACAAAGCATTCAATATTCACCGTTAGATGAAAAACCTGATTTAACCAAGCTAATATATTTCAACCATTAGATCGAAACTTAGCTTGTCACACACAAATGAAATGTATTCATTTAGGTTTGAGTAACCGTACCTAAACGTGTACACTTAGTTGGTTCACAAATAGTTAACCAATGGTTAGCCATATGGGCACTTTCATATTAATTGTATTCATCTTTCTCATAACTAGTTCAAATGACTCATAAGAACTAGTTCAAGAGTTGTTCAATTGCTTAAATCTTTATACATAGCCACAATTGAAAAAAAATCGGTTTGATTTACTTGAATCAATTCATGAACAATATAGCCACGGTTTGCAAAGATTGCATTCCTTATTGATTTATTGTTTAGGTTCATGAAACTACCGATTTGAGAAATATAACCAGCTTAGGTACGCGTACGGGTACGTGTACCATAGCAACCGGACTTGAGTTTGAAAACTCAGCAGAAATTTTCGGTTTGAAAGCTTCTGTGGGTACGGATACGGGTACGCATACCTAGGTGACTGGTTTTTCACTTTGCAAACTTCACAAACTACAACAGAAATTTTCTGTATGAAAACTTCCGCCAGTACGCGTACGGGTACGCGTACCTAACCTGTCTTCTTCACCAATACCGCATGCACACATATGCACACACTTGGTTTCCGAAACATGGATTTATACACTAATTTGCGAACACACTATATATGCTTATATCCCTAGTTTTTTTACGTAATCTCAACTCTACATTTCAATCATTGAAACATTCTTCTATAATGTTATAATAGTCGTTAGACATAAAGAATCGACTATCGTCATCAAAGCTATTTTCAAGATTGAAACGTCATCATGACTTTCATCCCGAGTAAAGATGAAAATGGTTAGCAAAAGCTTATCAACACATATTTCGAGAAAAAGATAGGCGAGTAAACTCGGCTCGAAATAACAAATGTGTATGTATGAAAACTATCATACTTAGACGACTTTTGTCTCAAGAGTAGGAGATATAGTAGATATACTTTTAAGTGACAGATGATTTCAAGTCTCCACATACCTTTTGGTCGGATGAAGTTCCACTGGTTCTTGAGTAGTTCTTCCTCTTCGTAAGATAATCGCCATGGAGTCTGGAGCTCAACTATTCCTAACTATCCTAGACCAAGACTTAGTCATAAGTATACTCGAAATCAAGACATATAGTTTTGATCACTAATATTGACAAACATGCTTGAGATAGCAACGCATGCGAGTTCGACCAAGCAATGCTCTAACAATCTCCCCCTTTGTCAATTTTAGCGACAAAACTATCAATACATATGGATTACAAAATAGATAAAACTTTATAGCTTCTCGTCCACATGCTTGATCTCCTTGGTGCTTCAATATTACTCGAAAACTTTGTCTTTTCCAAGTACTCCCATGATTCCATAGATGTTCAATTCAACATCATAGTTGTTGAAGTTCCGTAGCCATAACAATGAGAAAACAAAAGCTCTCGATCATTGTTATACAATGTCATAGTATTATTACACAACATCAAAGTTCTTATTTCACAACTTCGACAACAATACTATGGTGATATATATCACTCCCCCTTAGTCAATACTTTCGTATCAACATGAAAACCACTCCCCCTTACATAATGACCCGTAAAACACGTAAATCATATGTATTTGTAGTGTGAACTACATATTAATTCTTCCCCTTTTTGTCAATAAAATTCGCAAAGGTACGAAAACGTGATCCTAATGAAATTTCCACGAAGATGCTTCAAGACCAAAGAAAAGTACATATCAACTTATTTAGATGCAATCATAAAGCCGAAGCTAAATGCATTCATCAAGGAGTTTATAAAGATACAAGATAAACCCTAAATAATTCCACATCCGCACTCCCCACAAAGATATGAAAATTAAGCGCAAGTTCAAAAGTACTCTCCCCCATTTGATGTCATTCCCGAGAGAATAACACGAGTGACCTTACTTTTACAAGAAAGAAGGATTTTATTGGACACCAAAAACCATAATGAAATAATTTTCTATATCCAAAATTATCAATTAAACTAACCACAAGTAAACCCATGATCAATTTAATCGGAATACACAATCAAATTAAACACAAAAGTGATCAATTTAATTGAAAATGCTCTAAATAAGAGAACTTACGGAGCTACGACTATGTTAACCATAAAAAAAATGATTAACTCTATCGTTTTATGCTCAACACAATAAAACCTTATGGAGCATTGCAGTGTACACATAAGATATGGATCAGGGAAAGATCAATACTGCGGCATATACAAAGATTCATTCTATTTTCATCACTATTTGCATAACGACATATAATAGACATAATCTTTGTAAACAAAATATTTTAACCTATCTTCCATCAAAAATTGACATAATAGGTTTAACTTTTGTTTGTCAAAAGTTCATCGATCTTATATCAACACTTGCATAGCGACATATAAAACATATAACTTTTGACATTGTATGGGACAATAATAGTTCACGGACGCAAACACACATATCCCATAACATATTGCAATATATAAAACCATAAAGATTAATACTGCAAACATCAATGTTTGTCCTTAGAAGGTAGAATCAATCTTTTTCACACGGATTTACACCAAAAGTGGTTACCAAAATCGTATAAAAAGATTTTATTAACAAAGAAGAACATACAAAGTCATTAAAGACCATGCATAATAGTTCACATAAGATGATTGTGAACGTTCAAGAATCCCACAACAATGCGCACTACTTCCCATTCTTGAATTTCCTTATTTATGATTCACCAACATCATTCTTGTAAAAGTTACAAATGAGGTAAGAAGAGAATTACTCCAAGAAACCAAGTGCGCAATTCCAGTAGAACAAGTGCGACGAAACGGAGCAAAACAATCAAAAACAAGATATGGGACAAAGACCAACCCCAACTCATTCACAATTAGGATTTCTCATCACCATTTTGAATATAATTCAAAGAGGAAGAGAATGCAAAAAGAATGAGGTCATTCCGAGTTCGGACGAAGACGTTACGGCCAAAACAACTTTACCGAATATCGACGTCAAGTATGCATACGGATTTGCAAACGAATTTTCGTATTCTGGAGCAGTATGCAAATGGGTATGCGTTCCTAAACCCCTGGATTTTGATTTTAAATGATGTTATACATACCTGTTATGTGTACCATGTAGTCCAAATATCCCAAACTATTATTTTCAAACCTAAACATTTAAAAACCTTAAACACAGATCAAGTTAGGTAGAAAAGAACGATAAGAAAAGTACGTGAATCATTATAAGTTCTCTAAGCAAAAAAAATCATAAATCTTTCTCAAGTTTATATGCATACCTTTTTAGATGAATCCAATTGAATTCTACAGCCTTACCAAACATAATCTGTGCGCCCCAATTTTCGTGCTTCCCTCACCGTATACATAACAAGGCATTCCTTGGCGAGGATGCACTTAAAACACATTCAAGTTGTGTTGAGGTGAACAATGTCTTGCTCAACACAAGTTACTTTTGGATTAACATGAAAGATATGACTTTTAGAACCTTATCCAAATCCATCTTTCCAAAGAACTCTTTAAGTTCCAACATCATGGATACTGCCTTCTCCATAGTCATGGAATTTTTTGGGAGATCATTCCTTTTCATATAAAAGTTTCATTGAATTTCTTTGGAACCCACTTATGAGTGCGTTTAGAAAGAATAGGAACCTTCTTCCTGTTACTCTCTTCAAGATTTCTCGAAAGAGGATTGGATTTACTATTCTTTTGCAAGTTAGTCTTTCTCCAACTGGGAACATCGGATCTTGTCTTCGTCTTTACGAAGTTATCCTTTTGATAACCATTACGATTGTGAAAAGGATTATGACGTTTATAGGGAAAAATAGGTTTATCATAGCACTGATTCCTTTTCCTAAAGGTTGGACAGTACATGTCTCCTTCACCAATACCGCATGCACACATATGCACGCACTTGGTTTCCGACACATGGATTTATACACTAATGTGCGAACACACTATATATGCTTATATCCATAGTTGGTTACGTAATCTCAACTCTACATTTCAATCATTGAAACATTCTTCTATAATGTTATAATAGTCGTTAGACATAAAGAATCGACTATCGTCATCAAAGCTATTTTCAAGATTGAAACGTCATCATGACTTTCGTCACGAGTAAAGATGAAAATGGTTAAATGAAAAGCTTACCAACACATATTTCGAGAAAAATATAGGCGAGTAAACTCGGCTCGAAATAACAAATGTGTATGTATGAAAACTATCATACTTAGACGACTCTTGTCTCAAGAGTAGGAGATAGATTAGATAGACTTTTGAGTGACAGATGAGTTCAAGTCTCCACATACCTTTTGGTCGGATGAAGTTCCACTGGTTCCTTGAGTAGCTCTTCCTCTTCGTAAGATAATCGTCATAGAGTCTGGAGCTCAACTATTCCTAACTATCCTAGACCAAGACTTAGTCATAAGTATAATAGAAATCAAGACATATAGTTTTGATCACTAATATTGACAAACATGCTTGAGATAGCAACGCATGCGAGTTCGACCGAGCAATGCTCTAACAATACCAATAACGCCTAGCGATTTCCTTTTCGATTCACAAAACAAGTTCATGAATTTACTTCCTTAAAACACATGTAAAATATTGTTTCATATGATGAAATCCTCACCTTATACCCATACATAATCACAATAGCATTCAAACGAATTTGTCGATGTCTTATTTACAAAGTTTAATGGTTAAGCAATAAACCTCGTATTGTATTCCTTAATACTATGTCTATCTAGACTATTCATGCCTCGCAGTTTTGTTTTCAATATGCCCGAATTGAAAGATACGTTAGGGAATGAAACAGTTCAAGTCAAATATCACTAACCTCAAGTGGAAGGATGATGTTGTCGTTGTAGCTTCTTCTTCTTCACTTCTTCAAGTCTTCGCAATACTTGTAATTCTCATATCCTAATACTTTCAAGATAACCTATATGAAGTTGACTCTAGTACATAATCAAGCGATTCTTAAAATGAGTTTTGATTCACTAAAATATGATAACCAGACTTGACATACCAACGCTTGGTGGGTTCACTGAAAATGCGGGAGTCTAACAACCACACCCAACAATCCGTTTGACAATCTGAGAGGATTTACCCCAATACACTTTTTGAAAATGCGGGAGTCTAACAACCACATCCGCTTCAACGCTCCGCTTCAAAAGTGTTCATATGGCTAACCACGGTTAACTGTTATTGACCCAACTCAATATACACGTTTAGGTACGGTTACTCATATCTAAATGAAAGTATATTTGATTTGTGTGTAACAAGCTAAGACCATCTAACGGTGAAAATATATTAGCTTGAATATTAAATCAGGTTTCATCCAACGGTGAATATTGATTGCTTTGTTACTGTTTTGGGGTAAAAACTGATTCTGCTGTTTTTGGTAAATTTGGATGTGTTGATGAGAAACGAATTCAAACCCTAAACAAATGTACTGCACAGGATTACTATTAAGTTCGAGAGATCAATCTGTAATACTCTAGCCTAAACCAAGAAAGGACCATTCCAGATTCAATTCGGCCACAAAGTGAAGGAAAATGGTTGATCTTACGGAGGGAAGCGAAGATAGTGTTTGAGATTAGAATATTGAATTATGAAGATGTGTCTGTTTATGACTTGCATCAGAATATGGTTTCTGGCTACTTGTGTTGATAACACTTGTGTTGATAACACTTGTGTTGTGTAGAAATAGGTTGAAATCCTATTTATACAAGTCATTGAGCGCACCTTGATCTCGTAGGAAGTGGAGGCAGTTAAGTAGTGGAGAAGTGGGGATTGTGTGAAAGGTGGTGATCATCACGTTTCGATTATGAAGGAAGACTGTTCACCATTTTGAAGATAATTCAAAGAGGAAGAGAATGCAAAAAGAATGAGGTCATTCCGAGTTCGGACGAAGAAGTTACGGCCAAAACAACTTTACCGAATATCGACGTCAAGTATGCATACGGATTTGCAAACGAATTTTCGTATTCTGGAGCAGTATGCAAATGGGTATGCGTTCCTAAACCCCTGGATTTTGATTTTAAATGATGTTATACATACCTGTTATGTGTACCATGTAGTCCAAATATCCCAAACTATTATTTTCAAACCTAAACATTTAAAAACCTTAAACACAGATCAAGTTAGGTAGAAAAGAACGATAAGAAAAGTAAGTGAATCATTATAAGTTCTCTAAGCAAACAAAATCATAAATCTTTCTCAAGTTTATATGCATACCTTTTTAGATGAATCCAATTGAATTCTACATCCTTACCAAACATAATCTGTGCGCCCCAATTTTCGTGCTTCCCTCACCGTATACATAACAAGGCATTCCTTGGCGAGGATGCACTTAAAACACATTCAAGTTGTGTTGAGGTGAACAATGTCTTGCTCAACACAAGTTACTTTTGGATTAACATGAAAGATATGACTTTTAGAACCTTATCCAAATCCATCTTTCCAAAGAACTCTTTAAGTTCCAACATCATGGATACTGCCTTCTCCATAGTCATGGAATTTTTTGGGAGATCATTCCTTTTCATATAAAAGTTTCATTGAATTTCTTTGGAACCCACTTATGAGTGCGTTTAGAAAGAATAGGAACCTTCTTCCTGTTACTCTCTTCAAGATTTCTCGAAAGAGGATTGGATTTACTATTCTTTTGCAAGTTAGTCTTTCTCCAACTGGGAACATCGGATCTTGTCTTCGTCTTTACGAAGTTATCCTTTTGATAACCATTACGATTTTGAAAAGGATTATGACGTTTATAGGGAAAAATAGGTTTATCATAGCACTGATTCCTTTTCCTAAAGGTTGGACAGTACATGTCTCCTTCACCAATACCGCATGCACACATATGCACGCACTTGGTTTCCAACACATGGATTTATACACTAATGTGCGAACACACTATATATGCTTATATCCATAGTTGGTTACGTAATCTCAACTCTACATTTCAATCATTGAAACATTCTTCTATAATGTTATAATAGTCGTTAGACATAAAGAATCGACTATCGTCATCAAAGCTATTTTCAAGATTGAAACGTCATCATGACTTTCGTCACGAGTAAAGATGAAAATGGTTAAATGAAAAGCTTACCAACACAAATTTCGAGAAAAATATAGGCGAGTAAACTCGGCTCGAAATAACAAATGTGTATGTATGAAAACTATCATACTTAGACGACTCTTGTCTCAAGAGTAGGAGATAGATTAGATAGACTTTTGAGTGACAGATGAGTTCAAGTCTCCACATACCTTTTGGTCGGATGAAGTTCCACTGGTTCCTTGAGTAGCTCTTCCTCTTCGTAAGATAATCGTCATAGAGTCTGGAGCTCAACTATTCCTAACTATCCTAGACCAAGACTTAGTCATAAGTATAATAGAAATCAAGACATATAGTTTTGATCACTAATATTGACAAACATGCTTGAGATAGCAACGCATGCGAGTTCGACCGAGCAATGCTCTAACAATACCAATAACGCCTAGCGATTTCCTTTTCGATTCACAAAACAAGTTCATGAATTTACTTCCTTAAAACACATGTAAAATATTGTTTCATATGATGAAATCCTCACCTTATACCCATACATAATCACAATAGCATTCAAACGAATTTGTCGATGTCTTATTTACAAAGTTTAATGGTTAAGCAATAAACCTCGTATTGTATTCCTTAATACTATGTCTATCTAGACTATTCATGCCTCGCAGTTTTGTTTTCAATATGCCCGAATTGAAAGATACGTTAGGGAATGAAACAGTTCAAGTCAAATATCACTAACCTCAAGTGGAAGGATGATGTTGTCGTTGTAGCTTCTTCTTCTTCACTTCTTCAAGTCTTCGCAATACTTGTAATTCTCATATCCTAATACTTTCAAGATAACCTATATGAAGTTGACTCTAGTACATAATCAAGCGATTCTTAAAATGAGTTTTGATTCACTAAAATATGATAACCAGACTTGACATACCAACGCTTGGTGGGTTCACTGAAAATGCGGGAGTCTAACAACCACACCCAACAATCCGTTTGACAATCTGAGAGGATTTACCCCAATACACTTTTTGAAAATGCGGGAGTCTAACAACCACATCCGCTTCAACGCTCCGCTTCAAAAGTGTTCATATGGCTAACCACGGTTAACTGTTATTGACCCAACTCAATATACACGTTTAGGTACGGTTACTCATATCTAAATGAAAGTATATTTGATTTGTGTGTAACAAGCTAAGACCATCTAACGGTGAAAATATATTAGCTTGAATATTAAATCAGGTTTCATCCAACGGTGAATATTGATTGCTTTGTTACTGTTTTGGGGTAAAAACTGATTCTGCTGTTTTTGGTAAATTTGGATGTGTTGATGAGAAACGAATTCAAACCCTAAACAAATGTACTGCACAGGATTACTATTAAGTTCGAGAGATCAATCTGTAATACTCTAGCCTAAACCAAGAAAGGACCGTTCCAGATTCAATTCGGCCACAAAGTGAAGGAAAATGGTTGATCTTACGGAGGGAAGCGAAGATAGTGTTTGAGATTAGAATATTGAATTATGAAGATGTGTCTGTTTATGACTTGCATCAGAATATGGTTTCTGGCTACTTGTGTTTATAACACTTGTGTTGTGTAGAAATAGGTTGAAATCCTATTTATACAAGTCATTGAGCGCACCTTGATCTCGTAGGAAGTGGAGGCAGTTAAGTAGTGGAGAAGTGGGGATTGTGTGAAAGGTGGTGATCATCACGTTTCGATTATGAAGGAAGACTGTTCACCATTTTGAAGATAATTCAAAGAGGAAGAGAATGCAAAAAGAATGAGGTCATTCCGAGTTCGGACGAAGAAGTTACGGACAAAACAACTTTACCGAATATCGACGTCAAGTATGCATACGGGTTTGCAAACGAATTTCCGTATTCTGGAGCAGTATGCAAATGGGTATGCGTTCCTAAACCCCTGGATTTTGATTTTAAATGATGTTATGCATACCTGTTATGTGTACCATGTAGTCCAAACATCCCAAACTATTATTTTCAAACCTAAGCATTTAAAAACTTTAAACACAGATCAAGTTAGGTAGAAAAGTACGTGAATCATTATAAGTTCTCTAAGCAAACAAAATCATAAATCTTGCTCAAGTTTATATGCATACCTTTTTAGATGAATCCAATTGAATTCTACAGCCTTACCAAACATAATCTGTGCGCCTCAATTTTCGTGTTTCCCTCACCGTATACATAACAAGGCATTCCTTGGCGATGATGCACTTAAAACACATTCAAGTTGTGTTGAGGTGAACAATGTCTTGCTCACCACAAGTTACTTTTGGATTAACATGAAAGATATCACTTTTAGAACCTTATCCAAATCCATCTTTCCAAAGAACTCTTTAAGTTCCAACATCGTGGATACTGCCTTCTCCATAGTCATGGAATTTTTTGGGAGATCATTCCTTTTCATATCAAAGTTTCATTGAATTTCTTTGGAACCCACTTATGAGTGCGTTTAGAAAGAATAGGAACCTTCTTCCTGTTACTCTCTTCAAGATTTCTCGAAAGAGGATTGGATTTACTATTCTTTTGCAAGTTAGTCTTTCTCCAACTGGGAACATCGGATCTTGTCTTCGTCTTTACGAAGTTATCCTTTTGATAACCATTACGATTGTGAAAAGGATTATGACGTTTATAGGGAAAAATAGGTTTATCATAGCACTGATTCCTTTTCCTAAAGGTTGGACAGTTACAACCTGTAGCATTAAGGGGATTAGCCTTAACATATGATCTTGGTTTCACAACTTTTTGTGATGCCCAAACAAGAACATAATGAAGTTTCCCATTCCTTATACGGAAACGACATTTCCTTTCTAGGTGACCTTTATTTCCGCAATAGTGGCAAACATAAGGAATGTTCTTACCTCTATCTGTATATGCTGACTTTGGAGGTTGATATACTTTGCTCTTTCGAACCTTAATTGTCGGTGAAGGTATTTCACTTTTTCCATCAGTGGAAACCTTTTGTTGAGAAGAATCACTATCCATGACAAATTTTACCTCTTTGCTAATACTTGGAGCATCTATTCCCTTATAGCCCAATCCTCGTGTATCACGATGATTTTTACTTGCTCCTAGCATAGTGGTTAATTTGCTTGAACTAGTATTGAATTTTTTCAAGTCATCTTCCAACATCTTGATTTTATCAAGAGCAACAACTAAATCAGCCTCAAGGCGTTTTTCTCGGGCGCGACAAGCACTTTCTATATCATCAAAACTAATTTGTTGAGAGTTAAACCTTGCTTCAGATTCTACAAGTTTCTCTTCCAACAAAAAGTACTTTTGATAAAGATTATCACATTAAAGTGACTTCATACGCAGGTTTTCCTCAGAATCCCCGAGGATCGATTCATTAGAACGATTCGAAAAATAAGCACTTGCGTAACATCTTCTCAATTTCTTGTTTTCTCGACAGAGAGGAGTCAGACGAGGTGAGACATGAGAAGTTTTAATCTTCTTCGTATTCCACGAATGGAAAAACTTAACATACTCTGAGACTTCCTCATCATCATCTCTATCAATATCTGAGTCACCTTCATCAGAAAGTTCATCCAACTGTTCTTCTAGGAGAGTTTCCCAATCAACAGTTTTTACATCAAGAGAATGTTTAGACATCGACTTAGATGTGACAATTCTCTCAGGTGAATCCAAGATTTTACGTTATTAGAGAAAGACTCGTCCATAATCAGATCGCTACGAACACAAACTTATAAGGTCTTTAAAGTGTTTGCCTGCTCTGATACCAATTGAAATAGCGGGGGCCTAACAACCACACCCAATATTTTCGATTAACAATCTGTATGGACTAACTCCAATATACTTTCTAGATAATCAACTAGACAGCTAGACTCAATCTAGAGAAAAGTATATCAAGGAGTTAATATCTCTTTCTCTTGATTTCATTTTTACTCAAGCAAATAGAAATCTGCGAGTCTTTATCAAATACAAGGATAATAAACTTGGATGGTACCAAAGACCAATATCCAAGGATCAATCAATTTCCAATCAACAGCCAAAGGTTGGATTTCACAATTGATCGATACAAACGCACAACCTGTGATATTTCAATTATATAAAAAAATATAATTTAATGCGGAATTGAAATAACTCAGACACCAGAAATTTTGTTAACGAGGAAACGCACAAATGCAGAAAAATACCGGGACCTAGTCCAGACTGAATACCACACTGTATTAAGCCGCTACAGACACTAGCCTACTACAAACTAACTTCGGTCCGGACTGTAGTTGAACCCTAATCAATATCACACTGATTCAAGGTACAGTTGCGCTCCTTACGTCTCTGATCCCAACAGGATATTGCGCACTTGATTCCCTTAGCTGATCTCACCCACAACCAAGAGTTGCTACGACCCAAAGTCGAAGACTTTAATAAAACAATTTGTATCACACAGAAAAGTCTACGATGATAGATAAATTTGTCTCCCACAGATAAACCTATGAGTTTTATCCCTCCTTTTGATAAAATCAAGGTGAACAGGAACCAATTGATAACCCAAACTTATATTCCCGAATAACAGCCTAGAATTATCAATCACCTCACTATAATCTAAATCGTATGGTAGCGAAACTAGATATTGCGGAATCACAAATGATGAGACGAAGATGTTTGTGATTTCTTTTTATCTTGCCCTATCGGAGATATAATCTCAAGCCAATCTTACGATTGAACTGGTACGATAGAAAATGGCAAGATCAGATCGCTCAACTACAAGTGAAGTAGTTTCGTCTGGCTTCACAATCCCAATGAAGTCTTTTAGTCGTTAACCGACAGCTTCTCGAGAAGAAACCTATGGTTAAAGGAGAATCGACTCTAGCAAACCAACTAGTATCACACAGGAGGTGTAGGGATTATTTTTTCCAGTTGCTAGACGTCTCCCTTATATAGTTTTCAAATCAGGGTTTGCAATCCAAGTTACCTTGGTAATAAAGCATTCAATATTCACCGTTAGATGAAAAACCTGATTTAACCAAGCTAATATCTTTCAACCATTAGATCGAAACTTAGCTTGTCGCACACAAATGAAATGTATTCATTTAGGTTTGAGTAACCGTACCTAAACGTGTACACTTAGTTGGTTCACAAATAGTTAACCAATGGTTAGCCATATGAGAACTTTCATATTAATCGTATTCATCTTTCTCATAACTAGTTCAAATGACTCATAAGAACTAGTTCAAGAGTTGTTCAATTGCTTAGATCTTTATACATAGAGACAATTAAAACAAAATCGGTTTGATTCACTTGAATCTAACAATATAGCCACGGTTTGCAAAGATTCATTCCTTATTGATTTATTGTTTAAGTTCATGAAACTACCGATTTGAGAAATATAACCAGCTTTGAGTTTGAAAACTCAGCAGAAATTTTCGGTCTGAAAACTTCCGTGGGTACGCGTACGGGTACGCATACCTAGGTGACTGGTTTTTTAGTTTGCAAACTTCACAAACTACAACAGAAATTTTCGGTATGAAAACTTCCGCTAGTACATGTCTCCTTCACCAATACCGCATGCACACATATGCACGCACTTGGTTTCCGACACATGGATTTATACACTAATGTGCGAACACACTATATATGCTTATATCCATAGTTGGTTACGTAATCTCAACTCTACATTTCAATCATTGAAACATTCTTCTATAATGTTATAATAGTCGTTAGACATAAAGAATCGACTATCGTCATCAAAGCTATTTTCAAGATTGAAACGTCATCATGACTTTCGTCACGAGTAAAGATGAAAATGGTTAAATGAAAAGCTTACCAACACATATTTCGAGAAAAATATAGGCGAGTAAACTCGGCTCGAAATAACAAATGTGTATGTATGAAAACTATCATACTTAGACGACTCTTGTCTCAAGAGTAGGAGATAGATTAGATAGACTTTTGAGTGACAGATGAGTTCAAGTCTCCACATACCTTTTGGTCGGATGAAGTTCCACTGGTTCCTTGAGTAGCTCTTCCTCTTCGTAAGATAATCGTCATAGAGTCTGGAGCTCAACTATTCCTAACTATCCTAGACCAAGACTTAGTCATAAGTATAATAGAAATCAAGACATATAGTTTTGATCACTAATATTGACAAACATGCTTGAGATAGCAACGCATGCGAGTTCGACCGAGCAATGCTCTAACAATACCAATAACGCCTAGCGATTTCCTTTTCGATTCACAAAACAAGTTCATGAATTTACTTCCTTAAAACACATGTAAAATATTGTTTCATATGATGAAATCCTCACCTTATACCCATACATAATCACAATAGCATTCAAACGAATTTGTCGATGTCTTATTTACAAAGTTTAATGGTTAAGCAATAAACCTCGTATTGTATTCCTTAATACTATGTCTATCTAGACTATTCATGCCTCGCAGTTTTGTTTTCAATATGCCCGAATTGAAAGATACGTTAGGGAATGAAACAGTTCAAGTCAAATATCACTAACCTCAAGTGGAAGGATGATGTTGTCGTTGTAGCTTCTTCTTCTTCACTTCTTCAAGTCTTCGCAATACTTGTAATTCTCATATCCTAATACTTTCAAGATAACCTATATGAAGTTGACTCTAGTACATAATCAAGCGATTCTTAAAATGAGTTTTGATTCACTAAAATATGATAACCAGACTTGACATACCAACGCTTGGTGGGTTCACTGAAAATGCGGGAGTCTAACAACCACACCCAACAATCCGTTTGACAATCTGAGAGGATTTACCCCAATACACTTTTTGAAAATGCGGGAGTCTAACAACCACATCCGCTTCAACGCTCCGCTTCAAAAGTGTTCATATGGCTAACCACGGTTAACTGTTATTGACCCAACTCAATATACACGTTTAGGTACGGTTACTCATATCTAAATGAAAGTATATTTGATTTGTGTGTAACAAGCTAAGACCATCTAACGGTGAAAATATATTAGCTTGAATATTAAATCAGGTTTCATCCAACGGTGAATATTGATTGCTTTGTTACTGTTTTGGGGTAAAAACTGATTCTGCTGTTTTTGGTAAATTTGGATGTGTTGATGAGAAACGAATTCAAACCCTAAACAAATGTACTGCACAGGATTACTATTAAGTTCGAGAGATCAATCTGTAATACTCTAGCCTAAACCAAGAAAGGACCGTTCCAGATTCAATTCGGCCACAAAGTGAAGGAAAATGGTTGATCTTACGGAGGGAAGCGAAGATAGTGTTTGAGATTAGAATATTGAATTATGAAGATGTGTCTGTTTATGACTTGCATCAGAATATGGTTTCTGGCTACTTGTGTTTATAACACTTGTGTTGTGTAGAAATAGGTTGAAATCCTATTTATACAAGTCATTGAGCGCACCTTGATCTCGTAGGAAGTGGAGGCAGTTAAGTAGTGGAGAAGTGGGGATTGTGTGAAAGGTGGTGATCATCACGTTTCGATTATGAAGGAAGACTGTTCACCATTTTGAAGATAATTCAAAGAGGAAGAGAATGCAAAAAGAATGAGGTCATTCCGAGTTCGGACGAAGAAGTTACGGACAAAACAACTTTACCGAATATCGACGTCAAGTATGCATACGGGTTTGCAAACGAATTTCCGTATTCTGGAGCAGTATGCAAATGGGTATGCGTTCCTAAACCCCTGGATTTTGATTTTAAATGATGTTATGCATACCTGTTATGTGTACCATGTAGTCCAAACATCCCAAACTATTATTTTCAAACCTAAGCATTTAAAAACTTTAAACACAGATCAAGTTAGGTAGAAAAGTACGTGAATCATTATAAGTTCTCTAAGCAAACAAAATCATAAATCTTGCTCAAGTTTATATGCATACCTTTTTAGATGAATCCAATTGAATTCTACAGCCTTACCAAACATAATCTGTGCGCCTCAATTTTCGTGTTTCCCTCACCGTATACATAACAAGGCATTCCTTGGCGATGATGCACTTAAAACACATTCAAGTTGTGTTGAGGTGAACAATGTCTTGCTCACCACAAGTTACTTTTGGATTAACATGAAAGATATCACTTTTAGAACCTTATCCAAATCCATCTTTCCAAAGAACTCTTTAAGTTCCAACATCGTGGATACTGCCTTCTCCATAGTCATGGAATTTTTTGGGAGATCATTCCTTTTCATATCAAAGTTTCATTGAATTTCTTTGGAACCCACTTATGAGTGCGTTTAGAAAGAATAGGAACCTTCTTCCTGTTACTCTCTTCAAGATTTCTCGAAAGAGGATTGGATTTACTATTCTTTTGCAAGTTAGTCTTTCTCCAACTGGGAACATCGGATCTTGTCTTCGTCTTTACGAAGTTATCCTTTTGATAACCATTACGATTGTGAAAAGGATTATGACGTTTATAGGGAAAAATAGGTTTATCATAGCACTGATTCCTTTTCCTAAAGGTTGGACAGTTACAACCTGTAGCATTAAGGGGATTAGCCTTAACATATGATCTTGGTTTCACAACTTTTTGTGATGCCCAAACAAGAACATAATGAAGTTTCCCATTCCTTATACGGAAACGACATTTCCTTTCTAGGTGACCTTTATTTCCGCAATAGTGGCAAACATAAGGAATGTTCTTACCTCTATCTGTATATGCTGACTTTGGAGGTTGATATACTTTGCTCTTTCGAACCTTAATTGTCGGTGAAGGTATTTCACTTTTTCCATCAGTGGAAACCTTTTGTTGAGAAGAATCACTATCCATGACAAATTTTACCTCTTTGCTAATACTTGGAGCATCTATTCCCTTATAGCCCAATCCTCGTGTATCACGATGATTTTTACTTGCTCCTAGCATAGTGGTTAATTTGCTTGAACTAGTATTGAATTTTTTCAAGTCATCTTCCAACATCTTGATTTTATCAAGAGCAACAACTAAATCAGCCTCAAGGCGTTTTTCTCGGGCGCGACAAGCACTTTCTATATCATCAAAACTAATTTGTTGAGAGTTAAACCTTGCTTCAGATTCTACAAGTTTCTCTTCCAACAAAAAGTACTTTTGATAAAGATTATCACATTAAAGTGACTTCATACGCAGGTTTTCCTCAGAATCCCCGAGGATCGATTCATTAGAACGATTCGAAAAATAAGCACTTGCGTAACATCTTCTCAATTTCTTGTTTTCTCGACAGAGAGGAGTCAGACGAGGTGAGACATGAGAAGTTTTAATCTTCTTCGTATTCCACGAATGGAAAAACTTAACATACTCTGAGACTTCCTCATCATCATCTCTATCAATATCTGAGTCACCTTCATCAGAAAGTTCATCCAACTGTTCTTCTAGGAGAGTTTCCCAATCAACAGTTTTTACATCAAGAGAATGTTTAGACATCGACTTAGATGTGACAATTCTCTCAGGTGAATCCAAGATTTTACGTTATTAGAGAAAGACTCGTCCATAATCAGATCGCTACGAACACAAACTTATAAGGTCTTTAAAGTGTTTGCCTGCTCTGATACCAATTGAAATAGCGGGGGCCTAACAACCACACCCAATATTTTCGATTAACAATCTGTATGGACTAACTCCAATATACTTTCTAGATAATCAACTAGACAGCTAGACTCAATCTAGAGAAAAGTATATCAAGGAGTTAATATCTCTTTCTCTTGATTTCATTTTTACTCAAGCAAATAGAAATCTGCGAGTCTTTATCAAATACAAGGATAATAAACTTGGATGGTACCAAAGACCAATATCCAAGGATCAATCAATTTCCAATCAACAGCCAAAGGTTGGATTTCACAATTGATCGATACAAACGCACAACCTGTGATATTTCAATTATATAAAAAAATATAATTTAATGCGGAATTGAAATAACTCAGACACCAGAAATTTTGTTAACGAGGAAACGCACAAATGCAGAAAAATACCGGGACCTAGTCCAGACTGAATACCACACTGTATTAAGCCGCTACAGACACTAGCCTACTACAAACTAACTTCGGTCCGGACTGTAGTTGAACCCTAATCAATATCACACTGATTCAAGGTACAGTTGCGCTCCTTACGTCTCTGATCCCAACAGGATATTGCGCACTTGATTCCCTTAGCTGATCTCACCCACAACCAAGAGTTGCTACGACCCAAAGTCGAAGACTTTAATAAAACAATTTGTATCACACAGAAAAGTCTACGATGATAGATAAATTTGTCTCCCACAGATAAACCTATGAGTTTTATCCCTCCTTTTGATAAAATCAAGGTGAACAGGAACCAATTGATAACCCAAACTTATATTCCCGAATAACAGCCTAGAATTATCAATCACCTCACTATAATCTAAATCGTATGGTAGCGAAACTAGATATTGCGGAATCACAAATGATGAGACGAAGATGTTTGTGATTTCTTTTTATCTTGCCCTATCGGAGATATAATCTCAAGCCAATCTTACGATTGAACTGGTACGATAGAAAATGGCAAGATCAGATCGCTCAACTACAAGTGAAGTAGTTTCGTCTGGCTTCACAATCCCAATGAAGTCTTTTAGTCGTTAACCGACAGCTTCTCGAGAAGAAACCTATGGTTAAAGGAGAATCGACTCTAGCAAACCAACTAGTATCACACAGGAGGTGTAGGGATTATTTTTTCCAGTTGCTAGACGTCTCCCTTATATAGTTTTCAAATCAGGGTTTGCAATCCAAGTTACCTTGGTAATAAAGCATTCAATATTCACCGTTAGATGAAAAACCTGATTTAACCAAGCTAATATCTTTCAACCATTAGATCGAAACTTAGCTTGTCGCACACAAATGAAATGTATTCATTTAGGTTTGAGTAACCGTACCTAAACGTGTACACTTAGTTGGTTCACAAATAGTTAACCAATGGTTAGCCATATGAGAACTTTCATATTAATCGTATTCATCTTTCTCATAACTAGTTCAAATGACTCATAAGAACTAGTTCAAGAGTTGTTCAATTGCTTAG
>NC_039359.1:158304357-158305029 GCF_003573695.1 Papaver somniferum | reverse complement strand
ATAATTCAAAGAGGAAGAGAATGCAAAAAGAATGAGGTCATTCCGAGTTCGGACGAAGAAGTTACGGACAAAACAACTTTACCGAATATCGACGTCAAGTATGCATACGGGTTTGCAAACGAATTTCCGTATTCTGGAGCAGTATGCAAATGGGTATGCGTTCCTAAACCCCTGGATTTTGATTTTAAATGATGTTATGCATACCTGTTATGTGTACCATGTAGTCCAAACATCCCAAACTATTATTTTCAAACCTAAGCATTTAAAAACTTTAAACACAGATCAAGTTAGGTAGAAAAGTACGTGAATCATTATAAGTTCTCTAAGCAAACAAAATCATAAATCTTGCTCAAGTTTATATGCATACCTTTTTAGATGAATCCAATTGAATTCTACAGCCTTACCAAACATAATCTGTGCGCCTCAATTTTCGTGTTTCCCTCACCGTATACATAACAAGGCATTCCTTGGCGATGATGCACTTAAAACACATTCAAGTTGTGTTGAGGTGAACAATGTCTTGCTCACCACAAGTTACTTTTGGATTAACATGAAAGATATCACTTTTAGAACCTTATCCAAATCCATCTTTCCAAAGAACTCTTTAAGTTCCAACATCGTGGATACTGCCTTCTCCATAGTCATGGAATTTTTTGGGAGATCATTCCTTTT